>NC_050186.1:397500-440000 GCF_008315115.2 Sander lucioperca
CAATTTTGATGAAATTATTCTCTAATCGGTTGCATATTATGTCGTGGATATATCCCTCGAATGTATACTGCAGTCCCTTTTTGTCTTGCTCTCTCAGATATTTCACCTGTTCGCCAAAAATTACTAATTATCTCCTTGGGAATGTCTGACACCAGTGCATACATACTGTAATAGACGTGCCAGGCACGAAAGCTTGTCAGGCGTAGCAACTGTAACTAAGGAGGGCGGGGCTTAGCGAATGGTCAATTTATTTGGATACAAGCGTTCCTTTTTGGAATATGGACCGGAATTTGAATGCCAATGTGCGCACTTCACACAGAAAAGCAGAGAGGTATGTGTGTTACATGCAGCACATGTACTTAAGTGGAAACGATACAGAGAGGATTAGCAACTACCATATACTTATTTCCAGTGTTTCCCACACATAGACTAATGTGTGGCGGTGCGCCGCACTATCAACACCGGCTGCCGCACATTGTGTTTCGTTATTATTTTTTAAACGCTATTTAAAACACATTCAGCTGCATTTCCTTAAACTGCTCTCCTCCGTCTCTCTGTCACTTGTGTCTCGCTCACACACACACACACACACACACACACACACACACACACACACACACAGAGCTCCTCCCACCGTGCGGTGTTTGGTGTTTTTAGCCCCCCAACGTCGCCTTCCAGACAGCGCGGCAATGGTTATGTTTAGGGTTAAGGTGAGGGTTAGCTGCCTGGAAGGCAACGTTGGAGGCTTAAAACACCATCGAGCCCACCGTGCACACAGCGTCTGTCTCCATAAAGGAGAGAAGACGGCTGGCGAAATTCACAAGTTCAGGAAATGTTGGTATCTATCTCGTGAACACCTTTACACAATCACACATTAAAAAGTGCTATAAAAATATTTTATGTTCTGAATACAATGTTGAGTCCCGACCCGACTCTAAGCAAACAAGCGATTGTGCCTGCTTTAGAAAGTTAACTAGTTGCAAGTTTGCGGTAAAATGCAGTTGGGTTTTCGAGGTCAAAACACTATATGTAGCAGCTGTGAATCAAATAAACTTATTATAAATAATGTTATGTCATTTTTTTACTCTTACACTGAATGTTTGCTGCTTAAATCCAGATGAGTATTGAAAAGTATTTTTCCGCGACTGAAAAAGGCACGTGTTGAGGATGAGGACCAGCCTGAACCGGAGGTATCAGTCTGAAACAGAGCTGAACAGTTCGACCAGTGTAATTAGTTATGTTATTAATTTGTTTACAATATTTTCAGGCTTCAACCAGTGAAAGACAGGGTCAGAAAGACAAAGGGAGAGATTCGTTAGGCATTGAAGTAGGAGAGGAGGACCACATCACTCAGTTTTTGGTACTTGATTGTTACGAAGGACATTTTTTAATTGCTAACATTAGCTAAGGTCCTAAGAGGTATGACTGTTGATGGTAATTGTTGATTTTGTTTAGATATGCCAAATTGTATACAAGTGATTATTGGTCGCACCGTTGAGCTATGCTATGTTAGCTGCAGCTGTCACTTGTTGCCATAGCAACTCCAAAAATCCTGGGCTGAAGCTGCCTCAAGCCAGAGAAAGTTAACATGCTTGTGTTTCTGGCCCTAAATCTGCCTGACAAACCCGCTGATTAAATAACCTTTTTTTGCCCACCATCACCACCCCCCACCTTTTTTTTTGGAGGACTATAAATTACTGTGCTATTTTCAATTTTATGTTCATTTAACAATGTTTTATGATAATAAAAAGTCGTGATTTACTTCATAGGCTGTGTGCCTGTGTTATTACATTATCAAGGATATAACCAGTGACGGACTAGGATAAAAAAACTTCCCTGGAATTTGCAACACACCGGCCCTATTTTTGTCAATAACCAGGCTGGAAATTAGTAACTCTGCCTTCCGAGTGAATCTTTTCACGCACCTCGCCACAGTACAATCTAGAATTTTTTTGTGGCTGCATGCATAAAATAACTTATCAAACTTAACCAAAGACATATTATCAGTAGTGGCCCATAGGGGGGTGGCCCTTCTGGCATTTGCCAAAATTCCAGATGGCCACTGGATATAACAAAAGATGTATCCTGGGATTCATTAAAAGTCGATGATTTGGCTTTGTTAATCCTTGCTGTAGAGAGCTCAAGCATAACTATGTCTAGAAAATACGGCAACCACTATTTTATGTGTATGTGCGAGTGGGGGGGGAAAGCCAGCGTTGAGCTATCATTTTCTTTTTTTTCTTTTTTTTTTTTAAGATTATTTTTTGGGCATTTTAGGCCTTTATTATATAGAACAGCGGAAGATGTGAAAGGGTAGAGAGAGGGGGAATGACATGCAGCAAAGGGCCGCAGGTCGGAGTTGAACCCTACAGCTAACGTTTCAAACCACAGTCTAGCTGTACACCAACTAGGGCTGGGACGGTATGGATTTTTTCTTACCGCGGTTGAAAAGCAAGAAATTCCCGCGGTAGAGCGGTATACCGCAACCCCCTTACGAGAGTAGCGTAAGTTAAAGCGAGAATGGCAGAGCGCCTTAAGTGAGTAACTGACAGCTTGACACAAAGACTAAAACTAAAATCGCTAAAACAGGCCGCCAAAAACAACACTACGTCCCACATACCTCTCAACCTGGGTCGCAAAGCTGAGTCAGTTAACGTAGGTTAACCCTTTCAAACACAAAGTCAACCCTGGTTGAGCCCTTGGTGTGAATGGGGTATAAAAGATGCCCCCATCTGGTGCATAGTAGGGAATGGTTTTTACCTCGCCTGGTGCCTGTACAATAAATACCGTATTGGTCCGAATATAAGACCGTTTTCTTTTCCTGGAAATACGTCTAGATCTATATTTGGGGTCTAGACTTTTTTATGGAAATACACCCAGAGAGAGAGAGAGAGAGAGAGAGAGAGAGAGAGAGAGAGAATTTTTTTTACATTAAAGCATGTAAACATTTTCTAGTACAAACACAAAATACAAGTATTAACCTGAAAATGCTATATAATAGTTGCCCTTTAACATTTCTGTAAATGTGCCAGTGTTAGCCAGCCGGCTAATTTTCAGCTGTAGTCCTTGGGCAAGATGTTTTGAGACCAGAGCAACAGGAAACAGCAAGGCATTAGTACAGGATAAATTTACAGAGAGAAGTCAATAAGACACCATAAAGACAGGTAGAGCAACAAATAAGTTTTCTCAAGAAGCCATTAGAGCAACAGGAAGCAGCAAGTCATTGGCACAGTGTACACATCAACATCACATCCACATTCAATACAGGAAGCCATACAAGCAACAAAACACAGCCAAGCAACACAGACCAGAGCCATCTTCTTGCACCATGCAAAACAATAATATAAAAATGAAATAAACTACATCACTTATGATGGAGATCTTAATACAGTATTAAAGATCGCAGTACAGGTTAATATGATGGTAAAATACAAGTTTATCTTTTATACATACCCAGGCCATGCAGAGCTGACTATATTTGACAATGGGCAAGACATAAGTAATGTTAGCAGCAGGTTGGCAGTAATAACAATATATATTGTATATATAGTTATCAGGAAACGCAGACCAATCAGAGCACACTGAGCTTTATCGGTAAGGGGGCTTAAAGATACAGGCACTCCGGGCGACCTCTAGCTCACCTGGTAGAGTATGCGCCCCATGTAGGCTAAGTCCTTGGCAGCGGCCTGGGTTTGAATCTGACATGCGGCCCTTTGCTGCAGACTCTGGATCTGGATTAGAGCTTGAGTAATTTTAGAGAGAAGACATTTTAGTGTCCACACTTGTAAAGCGGATTTAGACGTATCTACATAAAATCAAGGCTGTAACTGCTGCGAAAGTTGCCTCTACTTAAAGGGTAACTACCGTTTTTTTCAACCTGGAACAACCCATGTTTTTGTGTCTAAGTGACTGATGGGAACACAAATCTTTGACATTGGTCAGTATTAAGCAAGATCGCTGCAGTTTTAGCTACGGCTGGGCAATATATTGATATTATATCGATATCGTGATATGTAACTAGATATCGTCTTAGATTTTGGATATCGTAATATGATATGACATAAGTGTTGTCTTTTACTGGTTTTAAAGGCTTCATTACAGTAAAGTGATGTACTTTTCTGAACTTACCAGACTGTTCTAGCTGTTCTATTATTTTTAGCCTTTTCCCCACTTAGACATTATGTCCACATTACTGATGATTATTTATCCAAAATCTAAGTGTGAAGATATTTTGTTAAAGCACCAGTTGTCAACCATAGAATATTGCCTCAATATTGATTAGATTATATGCAACTTTATTGTCATTTAGCAGAGTACAGGTATTGTTATAGTGGATATCCAGCCCAGTCTCATGGCAGTTTGTGAAATGGTTACATTATTATGAACAGGACACGATTATGTCGTTTTTTTTCGTGTGGTGATTACGAATTTTAATTTAATGTATTTAAATGGGAAGCATATTTCGTGATCACAGCACGACAACGGTAGGGAGTAGTATGAAAAGCAGAAAATCCACGTAGGGAGGTTGGTCAGGGTGGTGGATGGCTCAAACAATACAGGACTTTCACCCCGGAGAGCGGGGATCGCGTCCGGCGTGTTGCAGTTCCTTTCCGCGTTATCTTCCTAACCACAACCGTCCCGTTGTTTTCGGCGTGTCCTGCGTGTGACGGTTCCTTTCCCAGAATCTTCTATTCCTAACCTCAACCGTCCCGTTGTGGTGTTTCATGTCCCCGTTGTTGCGTGCCACAGAGACCGCGGATTGTGTCCCTGCGCCCAGGGATCGCGTCCCCCTGTGGCGGTCCGTCCCGTTGTTGTCGCTGGCGTGTGTTGTTGAATTTCCCCGTTGTGGCCGCGTGTGGCGGTCCGTCCTGTTGTTGTCGCCGGCGTGTGGCATTTATTTTCCCCGTTGTGGCGTCCCCCAGAGCAGCCCAGTGTCATGGCAATTCGTGAAATGGTAACGTTAGAAAATCGTGACTTGTACACGAATCAATAAATCAAAATAACGTGACTATTTCAAGAACTGGCGTGAGACCGGGTTGGGATATCACAATAAGCTCAGAAAGACTGTAAAGTGCAAACGGACAGATTGGCCATCTGGAGTAGCAGGAGTCTGTAACCCTGTCATCTGGTTGGGGAGCCAAGCTGGGGCCTGTTGCACAAAACCAGGATAAGGGATTAAGCCGGGATATTCAGGTTATCCTGGATGAATTTAGCTTTGATTTGGTTGCACAAAAGCAGGTTGAGTTAAGAGCTGGCTAACAGCCAGGCTAAGATTAATCCTGGAGTCTTATGTGTTAAATCAGCTGCTGCTCTGATCATAAATAAACGTGTTTAACAGTTATTCCGTTGTCTTCTGAATGTGTTCCGCTTTATTTTTTATTAACATGCATTACTTGTCATTATTACTGTCATGAGTTTGATTTAAATCGTACTATTGCAGTTCTTTACATGGTAAGAAATGGTTGCACTGGCACCAGAGATAAAGTGGGACGATACGGAGGAAATGGGCTTTTCCTCCGCTGCTCTCCCTGTGAAATGTGCCCCGTGCAACATGGAGAGGCGGGGGGGAGGCAGGGGGATCCTCCCACACCGTGCAGCGGACTCTAAAGGAGACTTTTAGCATCAATAACGACGACAATGGCACCTGACCAAACGTCCGTATTTTAAGAGATGGGAGTGAGAATGTGTTGGAATGCCACGAAGCTTTATTTCGGTGCTGTCACGCATCTTGGAGCTTGGGAGTGAGAAAAAAAAAAATGAATTATAGGCTACATTGTTTTACAGATATGCTTACTGTGTGTATTGAAGTTACTTACTTCTTTTTCTAGTTTTTGTCCAGTCATGTTTGTTCTGTATGAACATTAACTGTAGAAAGATATTTAGAATAAGACACAGCTTATAGAGATTGGTGCATATGGTTGTAAAACATATTCTCTCATTATGAATAAGGGTTGGAAATTAAGCCTGGTCCTTAGGGTAAATTTCCCGAGGAACATTAATTCCCTCTGCTCACTTTTAAGGCAAAGTAGGCTAAATAATAAAACATTTTATTGATATAGTGCTTTACAGGATACTCAAAGACACTTTAGTGTAAAACCAGCACATTTAACACATACAAACAGATACAGCAATAAAACCAACACATAAAACAAGCATATTAAAAGCAATTAAAACAGAATGTACAACTTTGTAAAAACGTGGAGTGACTAAGTAGATTTTTTTAAATCCATACGGATTCAGTCGGTCTGCATTGTGTGTCAGGCTTTTTCTCTCCGTTTGATAACAGCCGTATTTCCCATTTTGCATATTATATAGCCTAGTATATATAATATATGTTTCACCTCATAATTTTCCATTAAAAGCTGCTGCTCAGCGGGTGAAACATATGCCGCTCACGTCTTTTCCATTTCTGCATCCGTAAATCTGTGATCGATACCGTGGTCTATTTAAGAAAGCCGTGGATGTGCACTTATCCCAGCTATCTACACCTGGCTTGACATAGCTTCACCTTCTCATCCTGGCTCGGCAAACGTGCAACCGATTAAGCGGACCACACTAAGTCAAGCTGCGCTTTTTCAGTTATCCTGGATTTTTTCATTCTACTTTTGTGCAACAGGCCCCAGGACAGTGTCATGATTGTGTGTTTTCTGTTAGTTTTCCTTTTCCTGTTTTATTTTGTAGTCTCTCTGTTCTCCCATGTGTTGTCTTGTTTTACGTCCTGTCTTCTACTTTCCCGCCTGTGTAATTACCTCTCCATGCCCTTATGTGTTGCACCTGTGTCTCATTGTGTGAATGACTTATTAGGGCCCGAGTGCCGACAGCGGCGAAGGCCCTATTGAAACTGAAGGAATTATTATTCCTTCGTCTGGCAAATTAATCACCTTTTTGAGGGGCTTAACATACTCAAAAACTCACCAAAATTGGCGGTCGCATCAATCCTGGTGAAAATTTACGTATTTTAAAGGTTTCGGGAATGGGCGCACAAAAAAGTACCTACAAAGTAAAAAAAAAAGTGCGTTTAACGTAGACTAACGAAACGTGGTACACATATGTAGCATGTCAAGACGTACAAAAAAGCTCATTGGACCAATACCCTTAACGCAACAGGAAGTCCGCCATTTTGAATTGCAAGTTCCAAATTAGTGAGATTTTGGTCATTTCCACATGTCATACTTTAACAAACTCCTCCTAGAGATTTCATCCGATTGACTTCAAATTTGGTCAGTGCCATCTTAAGACCTTAGAGATGACAAGTTATTAAAAGAAAAGAAAAACTTTTCGTCAAACGGTGTGGGCGTGGCATGGCGGCCATTTTGAGCATTTATCGATGAAGGAAGAAGTTGTTGTAACTTTAGTGTACATTGTCATGTACCCGAAATTTCTCAGGTTTGACAAGGGTCCAGGCCTGAGGACATCTACAGGCCAAAATTGACTTTTGGTCATAGCGCCCCCCCCCCCCTCCCGCTGGCAACAGGAAATCTGTCTTATATGACAAACATCATCCGATTTACATGAAACTTATAATGTGTGGTCTACATGTGATACTGATAGGGCTGTCCTCGACTAAAGACATTCTTAGTCGACTAACACTTATATGATTTTGTCGATTAATCGATTAGTTGATGTAATCGACAGAGCTGTGCTCTTTGAGAGGTGGTTAAGACTAGAAAAGCACAATATAAATGTAGTTAATGAACCATCTGTAAAACTGAGTTTCTCCACAATTAATCCTGCAAAAGTACCACTTTAAATCTTGTGCTTACCAGAAATGTGCTCATTAGTTTCTTGGAAATGAGTAATTAAGCATGAAGAAGCATAAAAAATGACTCATCAACTAAAGAAATCTTAGTCGACTAAGACCAAAACGACCGGTCGACTAATCGACTAAAAGGTGGCAGCCCTAGATACTGAGCCGCCCCCCTATAATTTAACCATGCCCACGTACTCAGGCCACGCCCCCTTTCATAACATTGGAACCGTTTAAGGTAGTCTTGTGTGAAGTGTCATTGAACTCAGCAGAAAGTTCCTTCTTCATTGGTGATGGTTTGGCCTGTCCCTATGTTTAAGCCATGCCCCCTTTCATAACATTTGAACCGTTTATTATTTATTTCTTTTTTATTGGTAAAAGTTTGCCACAACCCCTATGCTTTGGCCACGCCCCCTCTCACAGCTAATGAACTGTATGACGTAGAGTCTTGTGTGAGGTATCATTGAACTCAGCAGGGAGTTCCGTTTTCATTGCTGATGATTTGCAGTGTTTTTGAGTGCCGCGCAAATGCATGGTCGCAAGGAGCGGCGTCCGCCAGTAACCCCGATGCGCGCAGAGGCGTGAGGGCCCGTCCAACGCTGCTTGCAGCTTTAATTAATTAGGGGTCCAAGCCCAACGGGGCATGGGAACCGCGTAATGCAACGCGGAGCTGTGGAACCCTATTGTTTTTCTACTGATTTTCCTCCATTATTTTTCTTCTCCGCCTAAAACTCCGACTACAGCCTAAACCGTACATGGTGGGGGGGTTGCCGTTTTCAGGACTGGTCCGAAACTCTGCAAGGACCTCAGGTGCAAAAATGTACCCACTTCCACCACTAGGTGGCGCTATAGCAGAAAAAAACGACATTTAAAAACCATATATCCACGTGTTCTCTGGATCCAACTGAATCATGTGATATAGGCCACGCCCATTTCCGCCTAGACTTTTATGTGTGAAAAATCGCGATTTATCAAAAGCCCTACTTTTTCGATCTCCTCCTAGACCGTGCGACCGATCTGCACGAAACTTGGACCGTAGCATCTCCAGACCGACCTGACAAAAAGTTAATAAAAATGTTTATAGGATAAAAATTGCGCATATTACGCATGAACAAATTTGTGTAGCTAACTATTAAAACACCAACTTTGCCATATCTCAGCCAAAATAAACGCTATCAGCTGAGGTCCCCCACGCGTTTTACGAAAATTGGTCACTAGGGGGCGCTACAAGTACAAAAAGTTTATATCTCATGAACGGCTCATCCGATTTTTACAAAATTTGATGGGTACCATCTAGGGCCACTCCTGAGGCCATCTCTAGAGTGGGGTACTGAGGGGTCAAAGTGGGCGTGGCCTATGGGACCCAAGTCTAGATTCACCACTTACACTAATGTGAACAACTTTAAATTTACAGGGTAGATAGACAATGGGTCATGGACCACACCTACCAAAAATTACACATGTGGACCACTAGGTGGCGCTATAATGTTTTTTTGCCTTTAACTTCCACATTACACATCGCACATTAGAAATCCTTACATCCACGTGTTCCTTGGATCAAGCTGAATCACATGATATAGGCCATGCCCATTTTTGCTTAAAATCTTTTCGCAATATCGCACAATGCGCAAAACCAACTTTTTCGAACTCGTCCTAGGATGTGCGATGGATCCGCTCGAAACCTGGTAGGTAGCATCTCCAGATGGACCTGACCAAAAGTTATTCAAGGAATTTTGTTACGTTAAATTATGCGCATTTGACGACCAAACAAATTTTCATAGCTAGCTACCACACACGTATCATATCATATCTCGGCCAAATTAAATGTTATCAGCAAGGAACTTGAGATCATTGTTCAACATGCCACTATGATGCTCTGTACCAAATGTGGCGAAGATCGGCCTTTAGCGGGCGCTATAAGCAACGTTTATTTGTTTTGGCCAATAACTCAATGCATTTAAATGGCAAATTTGCATATGCAATATCTCTGCCACAGTAAAAGCAATCGCCACGAAACTTGTGGTGCTCGTTCGGCATGCGGTTCTGAGGCTCTGTACCAAATGTGGCGAAGATCGGCCATTAGGGGGCGCTATAATCAACGTAGACATGTTTTGGCACTTTAACTCAATCACTGTTAATGACATATTTGCAATGGGATTGTACCACAGACCTTGCAGCTCACACTTCTCAATATTTACCTCATACCGTTACGTTTTGGTTTTTGCTTTCGCGTGCTCCCCTAGTTTTCTACAATAAACAAACTTCTTAACCCACCTGACAAAGTTTCTACAACCTTCACAGTGGACAAATGCAACTCTTTTCTCTCACTTTTTCAATCAAAAATCAACACCATTCATAGGCGTCGATACTGTGGGTGCTCCGGAGTTCGAGCACCCATGGAAAATACTGAGCACCCACGTGTGCCAGACTGCCAGTAGGCTACATTCATTTAAAATTAAACATTGCAGTTGGTGCTAAGTGGAGCATCTGTCATAGTGTGATTGGTTATGTCGGTGACATTGATTCTTAATTTCCCACGAAGCTGATCGCGGTTACGTGTCAGTTAAACTTCATCTCCAATGCTATCTGTATCTGTGAGAAGTGGCGCTGTCCTGAGATGAAACCTACTTTACGGCTTAATTATCGAGTTAATAGGCGTGTGTGTTCGCATCGGCCACTGTCCATTTCCTATGGTTCTGAAATGCAAACCATTTTTGACTACTTTTTTTTGAAGGAAAACATACATCAGCGCCTATGACACCATTTACAACAACCTGACCACCTCCCCTGCTCCTTCAACCACCACACCTGCCTCCCCCCTCCACCCTCTCAGTCACTCTCTCATTTCTCTCTGCTGTCCCCTGTGGTCAGGGGGGTTAAGAAGTTTGTTTATTGTAGAGAATTGTTAAAGGTAGCCTGTGTATGCATGGAGATGAACTGTTAACCACTACATTTGCAACAGCAATGTACCGCAGATGTCGCGGCTCACACTGTACCGCAGACCTTGCGGATCAAACCTCTCGATATTCACCAATGTTTGCCCCCCCCACGTAATGCTTTAGGTCCCGCTTTGGCGCAGCTCCCCGGGTCATCGGGGGCGAGTGGTGCAGCTTCCCGGGGCGTCGGGGGCGACTGGCATCGGAGGCTTGGACCCCGTCATAACTGCTTGCAGTTCTAGTTTTTTTTTGTTTTACTTTAGTACAGTCAAGGTGCAAAGTTATTCTTATTCTATAATGAAATACTGGTTTATGTTAAAAAAAAATCATTAATTATCTGCTAATGTTAGCTACCAACCGTTACCTTGAAACCATCCAGCAAATAGACGGTACCGTAGGGTGCCGTTACCTGAAACCGGTGATTTAAGGTCACCGCTCATTTTACACACAGTTTAACAACAAAACGCTGAGTGAACATTACTAGCTACGTTTTTCATGTTGGTTTTGAGCGGTATGCACCCCCACTAACCTGGAAAACTGTTTTAAAACAGTAACGTTAATACAGAGTGTTGGAGAAATACAGCGTCTCCTGCAGCGGGGAGTCAAAGGGAGAGGAACCGCAGCGTTTGCTAACATTAGCTTCTTGACTCATCTGGGGTAAACAGTAAATTCATCAAATTCAGTGTCCACAATGCTATTTTCCAATAAACTGTAGCTGTCATATTTCACGGGACCCCCGTGAGTGCAGATTTCATGTCGTGGCTTTCGTTGCCGTTTGTCACTTTGCCTAAGATTGAGTGACAAGTAGTACTCGCCCTGTTGTTTATTTGGTTGCCATGACTGTATGTATACAGGCAGGTGCCGTTCGACTGGTTATGACAGTTTTCCCAAGATGGCGCCTGCCTGTATAGTGAACGGTACAGTCTTTATTTATTTATTTATTTATTTATATATATATATATATATAAAAATAAACTGTCTGTACACTTACAAAATTCTCAATGCTTCGGTTTACATGTAGGGACCCTCATTATGCTATCGTTGAAGTGTGGTGCTATTTTGAGCCTTGTTAGTGGTGTAGAAATAGCGTTTTACCCTCTGCACCGAAGGCTAGTGTTAGAAGCTAATCACCGGTTTGCGCTAGTTTGTTTCAAGCTAGAGACACATTCGATTAGCATAAAAACATATCCCAGAGAATGGTCAATTCGGTACACATATGTTATTAACCCCTAGATTCATTTTTCACCGGAATTGTCCTTTTAAGTTGTTACATTTGACTAATTTAGTGGCCGGCTGGCTAGTTAGCTAGCTTGCTCAGTTGTCAGTCTAGCACCAACCACGGTGGTGCTACCACCAACTTGGACCAACAGCCAACGATCTCCTTGGTGTGTCGGGGCTTTTAGACATTACAAAATGCACCCTCATTCACTTCATCTTTCATCTTTAACGTGTCAGAAAAAAGTCAGAAAACCCTGAGGAAGTTATAAGCGCAATGCCTTTTAACCACTGTATTTCCCAAAAATGTTTGAGTGGTCCTTTTTGCAGTCTGGTTGATTATAGAGCTGAGAGCATTTAAATTTTATGTATGTGACTGTGTCCCTTTTCTCTCATATGATCATTATTGTTCTCTTTGCTGCAGAGACCTTCCTCAGTATGGACACAAGCAGTGGCAGTCGTACTTTGGACGGACTTTTGATGTCTACACTAAGCTGTGGAAATTTCAGCAGCAGCACAGGTTATTTTCATCTCTTATTAGTTTACCTTGTTTTCCAAGTTAGAATCGGTGGATGAAGTAAGCCATGTTTTAAGTATGTGGTCAGGGTAGAATCAACTGTCAAACTGAGGGTGGTGTTATGATTCAGCAGAATGAGGAAACATATTGAGTTTTGATGCGATTCCTCCATTTAATTTAAAACCCTAGATGGGTTAACAAACAATACAGCACTGTTAAACGTGTTGGGACTAGTTTTTGCCGTATTCCCATTCCTATGATTTATGATGCAAATGAATCTAAATGGGGCCAAATTGTGACATAGTATGTTTCTTTAACACAAATATGTATATGTTTATTAACACAAAAGACAGATGCACATTTCATAGGTGATGACTGTGACAGTGTAGTTTGCCAGATGTTCTGTCACACTCGTTGAATTGTTTTATTGTTTAGTGGGGGGAATTGTTGGGTCTCTGCAAATTATAGTGTGGTCTAGACCTACTCTTTCTGTAGTGTCCTGAGATAACTTCTGTTATGATTTGACACTATAAATACAATTGAATTGAAATAGAATTGCTCAGTATTATATGTTTTCATTTATTGACAGGCAGGTTTTGGACAGTCGATATGGCTTGAAGAGATGGCAGATTGGGGAAGTTGCATCCAAAATTGGACAGCTTTACTACCACTACTAGTAAGTCAAACTATGCCTCGGCCATGCACATCACCAAGTGTTTTCACTGTCTCACTGTTGTATATACAATATATATCTTGATATTTTCTTCAATTGCACACAGGTTTTAACAGCTGTTAAATAAAAATAAGTAAGGCATAAAAAAAAAATAAAAAAAAATTGTTTGGTTCTGGTTGGTTGTCAGTTGAGGTCATGGGTCGATAGGGAATTTATTTTTTATTTTAATTTTTTCCCCAGTGGCAGCAAGGGATAATTATTTATTTTTTTCCTTTACAGTAGCGATGGATACTCTATTTTTTTCATAACATAGCCTACCTGTTACTACACGTACAGTTGTCGCTTAGTAAATTGAAAACATGGTAAGGTGTCATTCACGTGCATATTAAGTAGCCACATGTATCTGTTTTGGTCTTATACATCCACAGGTTTACCGCTCCAGCGGAGAGGATGGTTCGTTTAGACAGCAGCTAAGTTTACAAGAGCTTGTCCAAAATTCAAGATTCGTTGCAAACTAAGAAACAGTTAGACTACAAACTGACATCTAGGGCTGGACGATTTTGGCTAAAATCATAATCACGATTAATCTAACAAGTTACCTCGATTACGATTATTGAATGATTATTTTAAATTTTTTTTCTTTTCTTATAGTGTAAATATGTTCACGGTTATTTTTTCTAATGAAAGAGTGCATAATCCTATCTTTGTGATTCTAAAATAAGGAAACAACACACAGATAGCAATTAATGCTTATTAATTAAATATTTCAAACAACTGAACTGAAATCTACAACAGTAGATTTTATAATGAAATAAAAACGTCTTATAAAAAAGTAATTTAAGTTTTAATGTAAAAAAAAAGTTTCCTAAAAATGTAGAAAATAAATAATAAACATCCATCATAATATTAACGGGAACCTGTGGTTAACTGTCTTTTCGGAGTTAAACTCCACAAGCGTGTCCTGCAGCTCGCCGGCCGTCTCACACACACACACACACACACACACACACACACACACACACACACACACGTCCACAGCACTGCAGGCAGAGGCGGGGTCTGTTCCGAGTATAATAAAGCCCTGTTTGTGTTGAGCAAAACATTATGTGAATTACTACGAGAATGGACGTGCATTTAATATAGGAAAAGTCATGGGAAAAGTGCACAAGTATTAGCATCATTTGTTGTTGTTGTATGTGACGCTAAGGTCTAGTGACGATGCTATAAAGACCGTTGCCGTGCTTGCGTCGCTCCCTTACCCCTCCTACCAGTCCCTATGGCCACTTGGCCAGTGGGAATGCAAACGGAAAAAAAGATTTTGGGGGAGAGTAGTTCTTAGAACTGCTTAGAAGTGTACTTTTCCTCTAAAAAGTACAAGTACTATCCGATCGAAAAGCACCTATGGTCGCAGACTGGACGGAACAGAGTCACGTGACTACACACGCGGCCGTAATATGTTTAAGCGGCCGCGGAAATATTAATAACATTAAAAGACCGAAATAACCAACTTGGTAAAATTATGTCGGTTATAGGCTCTGAATTTCGGTTACGATTATTTTTCGATTAATCATCCAGCCCTACTGACATCTTTCACTTTGGCTTGTTTGTAAAAAGTCGCTATTTGCAGAGAAGAGCTGTGTTTGCTCAGTGCGGTGGACAAGAGCGGACAGTGCAGACAGCGCAGACTGAAATATCGGTTTCTACATGTTTATGCCTGTAGAACAGGTAGGTGGTTATTGATAAGTATTGACTTTTTAATCATGGAGGGTTTATTGTAGGCTACTTACAGTAACGAGTTTAGCGTTAGTTCATCTGCGCCAGCGGCAGTAAATAATGTATAATCTGTATCGTTTCCAATCAGTTACATGTGCTGCGTGAAGTAACGCGTGCGTGCGTGTGTGCGTGCGTGCATCGCTGTTCAGAAAAGAACAGCGAACATCTATCTTCCATAATGCAACGCTTGTATCCAAATGAATTGTGTTGTGAAGTTTTCATTAGCTTCACTGCTGTTAGCCACCTCCATTGAGCCACAGGTGACAGCTGACCAATGCTACCAAGTGATCGGTGGAGACAGGGAGTACATGTATTTGAAAGAGTCTGGCAGTTGTGGTCCAGTCGGGAGTTTGGATGGAGAGTCCACTGAAGTCCACTGTGGTCTGAAGGGCTTATCCTCGCTAGATCACTAGCTAGCGGTAACCGTTAGTCGGGAGGTTGACAGCTCGTTAGCCAGCTGAAGCTAATAGTCGATCGATGGTGAGTAACATACGTTACACAGGCTGGCAGTAGCACAGAGTCCAGAGTTGATAAGTGGAGGTGGTAGAAAGGTGTTGAGAATGACCAACACCTAATCTTAAACTTAGGGTATTTAATTGACTACGACCCGATCAGAGGTTACTTTAAATTGGGACGTTCAGTCAAAATCAAGCATGTCACCAGGTTCAGGCTGTACCGGACTCTCCCGGTGATTGTGAGAAGTGAGAAGCCGCTTCTGACGGGCGCAGAGCTCTGCCGGAACTCTGACTGCTGTCTGTCCGCGCGGCCGTCTGACGGCATCAGTATTAAATTGATATATTAATACTAAATTAATAAAAATTGTTTCATTAGCGGTTAAAAACGTCTCGTTGTCGCGTTAAATAGTAGTCTAATTTGGTACAGTTGGTTTTAACGCCTGATGCGAAGTGTAGGCCTATAGGAGTCCACATGAAAACCCTGAACAAGCAGCGTCGCTCTGCTCCGTCTTTCTGCTGTGCCCCATTCACGTAGTAGTTTTACACTATGTAGGTTATACTCTGCAATTAATCCGCGGTTCACATGTATGTATGAACTGTGGTGGTCCATTACACTGTAGGCTATATTCAACATCACTGAAGTTGAAATTTTTCAACTTGGGAGCAAAACATGGTCCTTAGGGAAAAAAAGTTACCATAAAGCCCTGTTCATGCTAATTAAACAACTGGACTTTAGGGTCAAGTGTTGTCATATCTGGCCCATGTCCCGGATGTGAAAGCCCCCTTACTGGACTACTGAATATAATAATATTCCATTATATTTTGTATTTTGAATTGTTACATGCCACCAGAATTTTGTGATTTCCTTGCAATAAATATTGACATCTTTACCATAAATTGGTGCCTAAAAATGTATCAGAATGCAGGAATTGAAGTCTTTTACTCTCAAAATTTCCTGGGGGAGGACCCCCAGACCCCTGCTATGTGTGGGAACTAAGACAAATTCTGAGCAAGGAAAAATCCTGAAGTATAATTACAGACAGCCATAAAAAACATTTAAATTGCAGTTAGAGTTAAAACGGATGAAAAGATGGAGAACCAGACAGACAATATGTACAGTGTCAACAGGGAGAAACATGGAAAATCGAACAATCAACAGACAGTGACAACATACATACTACATACCTACATACTGTAGAGAATGACAGTAACAGCATACAAACGGCATAAATAAAAATTTGTTATAAACGTGTGCTCTTTAAAAAGTAGAAAGCATTGTTTGCCAGTTACATTAAATGTTTAAAAATCTGTTACATAAGGTACTGCTTATATTATTTCACCATCTGTACACAAATGTAATTAGTGAATGCACCTGTCCATGGGCTGGGCTGCATGGGCGTGTGTGTGTGTGTGTGTGTGTACGTGTGTGTACGTGTGTGTACGTGTGTGTGTGTGTGTGTGTGTGTGTGTGTGTGTGTGTGTGGTAGTAAGGAGAGAGAATGGGAGAAGGAAGTTTGTGTGAAGTAGACCTGGTCACCACAGACCCAAATCTTCTCAGCTCTTGCTACTGTCATATGCTGCACTGTCTCTTTATGTGGCACATTATTTATATTATAACAAGGTAATGCAATGTGTAATCAAGTGATGACTGATTAACAGTGTTGGGAGTAACGCGTTACAAAAGTAACGCAATTACAGTAATGTATTCCTTTTTGTTGTAACGCAGTAATATAACGCATTACTAATTAAATTTCGGTAATATTATACTCGTTACAGTCTCAGTAACGTGAGTTACAACGCATTTTAACGCAACATTTAGTGGTGCGTTTTTTTTAAGAATTCACCAACACCGCGACACATTTCTTTACAGGAAAAAAAAAAAGCCGTATTATTTTCCTGTTGCTGTATTCGATGGTTGAGATGACTGCAGAGACAGATACATTTGCGAGATGGATATTATTTTCAGGAGTTATTACGCTGCGTTGAAGTGAGCTGTCCTGTTTCTGTTCCCGTGGTCAGAGCCAGAGCCAGAACCAGAGACGGTACGGACAGCATGTATGTCCCAACAGGTGACGGTATGTCAGCGGCTGACAGATATGTCGGGAATTAATGTTGAGGCTTGCTGCACGTAAATATCATTGCATTTTATCAGCCGTGGAGAGTAACTATGCCTGTAGTGGAATGGCTTCGGAAGACGACCAAAAGCGCTTGTCTTTTACTGTGACCATTTACTGTTCAATATGTTGCAGTTTTACAAACAAGAAAGTGAACAACTTGAGCCTGACGGACATGTTGCATCTCAGTAAGCTAGCAAGAGTAGGTTACACAACAGCCAACTTCCGTGTAGCTTACTTCAAAATAAAAAGGACTTCGTGTGACGGTTCGCAGTAATACTAAATTACTGTTAAATAAGGTTGTGTAGGCTACCTTTTCACAAATCAGCTGTAAATCAAGTACTGTAAATAATGTAAATAGTGAGTTTTAATCACTATAATTGAACATTTCCTTTAGAGTGTTTTAAACTAAACAACATGAATTTCTTATTCAAGTGCTATAAACAAACATTTTACAACAATGCCATATTTTTAATTGAGTATTTTAATTTTCTCTTAATTGCCTATTATACGTTTTACTTATCTATTTTTTATAGCTTTAGTTACTTTGCATATTTATATTAATTATACAAAAATGAATAATCTATGATGTATTAAAGTGGATTCACAAGCTAGCTGCCAAATCAAACTTCCCCTGTTATTTTGGTAAAAGTAACTCAAAAGTAATGCAAAAGTAGTGTAACGCATTACAATTCAGAGACAGTAATATTGTAATATAACTAATTACTCTCAAATGACAGTAACTAGTAATCTATAATGTATTACATTTTGGAAGTAACTTGCCCAACACTGCTGATTAACAGTAATGTAAATGCTAAATGCCCTAATACCTGTTGATACTACAACAATGCAAAGTATAGGCTCTTAACCTTGCAGTTTTGCACATATCATGTAAGACTCAATTTCTCCATTTCTTTGCACAAAACTCTCCAGAAAGTGCCATTTAATGGTTTATTTTTCAAAAAAATGTCCCGGGCGGCCCACACGTTCACAGCGGTAAAAAATGATCTGTACTGGCTGTGCCATTGTTTTTCTATGGGGAGAGCGCCCAACTGGGCGAAAGCGCTACCCTTGGTGTGGCGCACCACTCGAAATTGCCACTGAGCAGCGAGTGCGGTGCTCAAAGTTCAAATTATTTCAACTTTGAAACTTTCAAAGTGCAACCAATGAGATAACAGTTACAACTGGTTATAGCTGTAGCCAGATGCGACATTCAGAGAATATATTGCTTTTCTAGGTGTACTGTCAATAAGGCGGTTTCTGAACAATATTCAGAACAGAAGTACTCGCCATCCAATCGCCAAAAAATGCTATTCTTGCAGAAATCTCCAAATGTCAAGTGTTTGATACCAAATCACAGCATGGATTTTTCTATGGTGGTACTCAAGAACTTGGAGTCTTAATATGGTACTTTGGGGGGGCATTATTGACCATTTCTATCAATTCTCTAATGGTCAAAAATGGTTACACTTTGTCTGTCTAACAAATGGTAGCTGCAAAGTTGCTGCAACAACTTATGAGACATAAGCGTGTGAACGGCGTGTGATCTACAATGTTCAATGCTGCACAGGCAGAGTAGAGACATGTGAAGTGAAGATAATTTCATTTTTCAATACCAATTAACAGGCTCGGTAGTGAACAGCCACTAATTTGGCACAAGGAAATAACAGGTTGAACCAGCTTTAAAAGTGACGTGTTTTCTTTTTAAATAAGTGTTGTGGATCTACTTAATGCCAATGTTTGTAAGTTTATTTGATTAGGACAATGCACATTAATCAACATTTCTGTAAATGCGCCAGTGTTAGCCAGTCGGCTAATTTTCAACTGTAGTCCTAAAACGCATGTCTTTATGGAGCACCTGGAGGAAACACACGCAAACACGGGGAGAACTTGCAAACTCCACACAGAAAGGCCCGAACGACCTGGATTCGAACCCAGAACCTTCTTGCTGTGAGGCAGAAGTGCTAACCACTGAGCCACCGTGCTGCCTAATGTAATGAGTTAATGTGGATTTCAGTTCCTTTTAAATATTAAAGAAACTTTAAAGTAGGGCTGAAAGGGAGATCACGTGACCGACGAATCGCATGGCTGCTCGAGGGTAAAGCTCCTCGCCCATCTCCGCATTTTCATTGAAAACCAGGTCTGTTCTTTTTTTATTCGATATCAATCGTTTCATTTGTCACCACGGTAACTTAGTGGAATGCCTGCAGGAGCGAAAAAGCAGGCCTCGCTGCCGTTTAACTGAGCACAGAACTCTGCTAACATGGCGACGGCTAGCGGGGATTCTGATGTTAACGCGGACCTACGCATGGAGCAGGCTATGACCAGGGCCCTGGAATAGCAACAAAGTGGGCTTCAATCAGCGGTCCGCATCGCAGTGAAGGAAGCGTTAGCAGAAATTGACACCTCGCTACAACACATCAGGACAGAGCTTGAGAGGCAGGGAACTACAGTAAAAGACGCAGAAGGACAGCAGACAGATGAGAAACACGGTGAAAGCCTGCATTGATGACCAGAGGAAGTTTGAGCTGAAGTTGGCTGAATGGGTTGACAGATCGAGAAGAAACAATGTGCGCATCATTGGACTGAAAGAGGGCAGCGAAAAGGATGACCCAGTTGGATTTTTGCAAAACTAGTTGCCAAAATGGATCTCCTCCTTACGGAACAGGACCACCATCGAAATTGACAGGGCACACAGAATATACGGCAAGAGTGCAACGACGCGCACACTGATTCTCAGGTGTTTGAGATACCAGGACCTTCAGGCAATTATCCAGGGGGCGAGACAGGCGCAGCAGGAAGGCCCGATTCGTGATTCCAACGCTGCGCTTTAAGCCTGACTACAGCGCTTTCACCATCCAACGGCACCAGGAATTTATAGGAGTGCAGCGCAAGCTGCATGCTAAAGGCATCCCAAACTTTCTTATTTATCCCGCAACTCTAAGAGTAAACCACGGCGAGAGAACGCTCACATTCACTACACCCGAGGAAGCGAACAGGCTCTGTCGGGATCTGGATATGGAGGAGGGGGACGTGGTGCCCGCGCGGGGCTTTTTCGCAACCGGACCGGGAGGCGGCGTGGGGACCTCTTGTCCGGTGTGGTGAGCCTGAGCGGGCGGGCCCGACGACTGTGGATTAGCGTATCTGGAACACTGTGCAAGTTTGACTCGATGACACTGCATGTAAATTTGGCAACCTGACTTTAAAGGAATGTTTGAGGCTGAAAACATGATGGACATGGACTGCTCACTTTAAATAGTCTACTCCAGTAGCTGGTTGGAACGTGGTGGGTGAGTTTACGAGTCAAGATGGGGAGAAATATTTGATTAGACTGAATGAACATGATAAACACTTATCTTATAATCTATATTTACTACTCTTGCATGGTTTGTTTCCCACACAGCCTATTTCAGAGCATAGTAGCTGGTCGAAACTATAATGCATGAGCTTGGGAGCCGAATTATGAGGAGCATTTGATTAGACTGCATTTTATAATCTATGTCTACTACTCATACATGGCTGATTTGTTTTTCATAATTATGATAATATAATAATTATAGGGGGAGACATGAATGCGGTACTAGATTTAAATCAGGATCGCTCGGGTCAACCACACAAAAGCCCCAAAACACATCGGACATGTTCAATGCAGTTGTGGAATCCCACCATCTTACAGATATATGGAGGATGCACAATCCACTAGCAAGGATTACACCTTTTTTTCCACACGTCCCCTCACCCGCTCCCGCATTGATTATTTTTTGTGTTCCAGTGAACTTAAGGCAATGTTCCACACGATAGCAATAGAACCAGCAATCCTGTCTGATCACAATGCGCTGATAACCACATTCCATTGTGATATGTTAGGAGAAAGATCTAGAAGGTGGCTATTTAATAATTCCCTTCTCCAAAACACAGCTTTTGATACAGAGTTTAGAGCCAAACTGGCGGAGTTTATATCAATACTGATGAATCAATACTGACTCAGTTTCGGACCTGGCGTACATCTGGCAAGCCATTAAAGGATTTATTAGAGATTTCACATCTTCCTTTGCGGCAAATTTGAAGAAACCGAGAGAGGCAAGGATTGCGGAGTTGGAAGAACGTTGTAAATCGTTAGAGCAGTCTCTAAAGACGTGCTTTTCTAAATCTACACATACTCTTTTAGTCACAAATCGAGCAGAGCTAAATGATTTGCTGAAAAGGAGAGCTGAATTCATAATGCATAGAGGGCAAAATTACAATTTTAATGGTTGTAAACCAAGCAAATTGCTAGCTCTGAAATTAAAACAAAGTGAGTCCAGAGCTGCTATCAACCGAGGTATCTCAACGAATCCTAAAGATATCACTGCCACTTTCCAATCCTTTTATTCAAAGTTGTATGAATCCTCCTGAAATCCAGATCCAACACAGTGCCAAAAGTTCCTGAAAGAGCTAAACCTGCCTCTTCTCGACCCAGAGGAGGCAGAAGAACTGGGTCAACCTATTACGTTACAGGAACTCAAATCAGCGTTAAAAACAGCTAAAGGGAAAACACTGGGGTTCGATGGAATTCCATCAGAACTTTTACTACAGTACTTTGACACACTAGGACCTATCATTTTACAAACTTTAACCTCGGCCATAGAGAGGGGCACCTTTCATCAACAAACCAACACTGCACTAATTTTGATCATACACAAAAAGGGCAAAGATCCTACGGAGTGCTCGAACTACAGGCCCATCAGCCTCGTTGGGACTGATATGAAGCTTTATTCCAAAGTCTTGGCACTACGCCTAGAACGCTTCATTGAGAAGCTAGTCCACCCCGACCAATCAGGGTTTATACCAAAACATCAAGCTCCAGACAATATACGCAGATTACTCCATGTAATAGAAGAAGCCAAAAACCTTCCAACAATGGCAGCAATTTTATTACTGGACGCGGAAAAGGCTTTTGACCGCCTAGAGTCGAACTATTTGTGGCAAGTAATGGAGAGGCTTGGTTTGGGAGCCAAATTCATTGACGTGGTACGTCCTTTAAATGCGAATCCCACGGCCATAGTCTCAACCAATGGCCTGCATTCACAGCCATTCCCCATCGTGCGGGGCTCGAGACAGGGATGCCCGCTATCTCCCATGCCATTTGTGATCTCTCTTGAACCGTTAGCCCATGCCATAAGGCAAAATAAAATATGTAATGTCCAGATTAAATCCAATAACAACTCAATATCATTATTTGCGGATGATATTTTGCTGTACATATCTGACCTTGAGGACTCTGTTCCAAAAATCCTTAAGATCTTTAACGAATTTGGCTCAATCTCCGGCTATAAAATCAATTTGAACTAGAACTGCAAGCAGTTATGACGGGGTCCAAGCCTCCGATGCCAGTCACCCCTGACGCCCCGGGGAGCTGCGCCAGTCGCCCCCGATGACCCGGGGAGTGCGCGAAAGCAGGACCCAAAGCGTTATGTGGGGAGGCAAACGTTGGTGAATATCGAGAGGTGTGAGCCGCAAGGTCTGCAGTACTCTGCCGTTGCAAATATCCCATTAACATTGATTGAGTAGAAAGGCCAAAATTGGTCTACCTTAGATACAGCGTATAATGGCCGATCTTTGCCAAATTTGGTACAGAGCCTCAGAGTGGCATGCCGAACGAGCATCACATCTACAGTTCTATATATTTGGAGTCATCCATTGCAAAAATAAACATATTGAACATTATAACTCATATAAAGGACAAGCTATTTACATTTCTTACATAGTGTATCAGTCTTGGATGTAACAGTATGGATTAATTGCACAAAGACCCCGAAAAACTCTGGACTTCTAGGCTGGATCCAAAACCTTCTGTAAGGGCTAGGAAGACAAGTAATGAATCAGAACGGCCGTTTAGTGTCTTATACGACTCGCTCGACCTCAGAAGGGGTAAAAAGGGCCCAAACTGGTCTACATTGACTTTAGCGCCTCCTAATTGCCGATCTTTACCAAATTTGGTACAGAGCCTCAGAGCAGCATGCCGAACAGCAGCACAAGTTTCATGTTGATAGCATTTACTGTGGCAGAGATATTGCAAATTTCCCATTTAGTTATTGGCCAAAACAAATAAACATTGATTGTAGCGCCCCCTTATGGCCGATCTCCGCCAAATTTGGTGGAGAGCATCGCAGTGGGATATTGAACAATGATCTCAAGTTTTTTGCTGACAACATTTAATTTGGTTGAGATATGATAGGATATGTGTGTCGTAGCTAGCTAGGAAAATTTGTTTGGACGTCAAATGCGCATACTTTAACGTAGCAAAATTCTTGTAATAACTTTTGGTCAGGGCCATCTGGAGATGCTATGTACCAGGTTTCGTGCAGATCGGTCGCACAGCCTAGGACGAGTTCGAAAAAGTTAGTTTTGCACAAAACAGTTTTCAGCAGAAATGGGCATCATCAGATTCAGCCTAATTCAAGGAACACATGGATGTAAGGTTTTCTAATGTGTAATGTGGGAGTTATAGGCAAAAACACGTTTGACGTCATTATAGCGCCACCTAGTGTTCCACATGTTTAATTTTTGGTATGTGAGGTCACTTTCCCATTATACGTCTACCCTGTTAATTTAAAGTTATTCACTTTAGTGAAAGTGGTGAATCCAAATGTGGGTCCCATAGGCCACGCCCACTTTGACTAATCAGTACCCCACTTTAGGGGTGGCCTCAGGAGTGGCCCTAGATGGTACCATCCAAATTTTGTAAAAATCTGATGTACTTTTTGTACAAATTCTTGTAAAATGTGTGGAGGACCTCCAGAGGATGGCAAACAAGAATCTAAAGATTTGCGTTAATAGCATTTATTTTGGCCGAGATATGGCAAAGTTGGAGTTTTCATAGTTAGCTACACAAATTTTTATCCTATAAATATATATAATAATATAATGAATTTCTTAAGTACAATGATCCCCTTACCCCCACCAATAAATTTCTGGAAGAAACTTGATACCGTAATTCGGCAGTACATTTGGAATAATAAACAACCTAGGCTAAAATACTGTGCAACGTACCACAAACACAGGAGGCCTGGCCCTCCCCAACCTTAAAGTGTACCACAGAGCCTTTCAGCTACGGGCCCTCAAGAGTGTGGATGGACCCCTCATCTACAGTCCCATGGAGAGAAATGGAGCAAAACCTCACTGAAAGTCTAAGACTGCAAGACCTTGCCTTTACAGGTGTGTCCAAAAAAGTGTATGCTAGCCTATGGCCCTATTATCACCAACACATTGACCAACTTTAAACAGGTGGAGGAGCAACTATGCTACACCAATAAGTGGCATTTGAACACCCCAATTTGGCACAACATACACTTAATGTCTGGTAACAAACTAGGGCTGGGCGATAAATCGATTTTATCGATTAACTCAAATGTGTAGTTAACGTTGATTTGTTTAAATGAAAATCGATTTTCTCTTTAACATCCGCCGACGCTCCCCTCTAGGCTCCCGTAGCTCCGAACGGGCTCAGCCCTCCCCCCGCGAGTTTGCCATAGAGATACACAAACAACATGGCAGCGACAGGGACTAACATTAATTCTTTTCTTAACTAGTCGTTTCATTACTTACTTATCTGTAATCTCCGCCGAAATGACCAGCAGCTCGCGGTGCTCTGTCCCCGGCTGAGAGTCACCTATTCTCGGATAACTGAACCACCAGCTACTGCTGACCTGAAGGAGCACCATGCAGGGCACCAGAGGCAGTGTTGAGGAACTCTTTTGCGGCTCAACACATCTACTAAATGCCGCTGATACGACCAAGCTGTGACGGAGGTCTGTAGCGGCTTAAACAACTAGCAATCGCCGCTCTGTAGCATGGAGCTCCTCTTCGACGTTTGTTTTTACCGCTAGTTAGCTACTACGAAGGAGCTTGCTGCAGGTATGCTACATTCAAGAGACCATGGGATGTTAGTGTACATTGCTCATTAATGCGCAATAACGTTAAAATGATTTGAACTTTTAGCAAGGAACGAGAAGTGAATTACCTGTATGTGTGAAAACAGCTTTATCTCACGCATCCGTTTTGTTGTTGTTGTGGGGGAACAATGGTAGGGAAAACACTCAAACCAATTTATATTTCACAAAATTGGCATGAATAATCAATGGTATACATGCCCCATGTGTGTGCGTGTGTGTGTATTAGTCAAAACAAAATAAAGTTAAAACTTGTTTTGAACAATTTCTTGGTCATCTGCAGATTGATTTTAAGTAGGGGGAGAAAAAATCGATTTAAATCAAATTTCTTTTTTTTTTTAATCTGGGATTTTATTTTTAGGCCATATCGCCCAGCCCTATAACAAACCTTTTGTTTATAACCAGTGGAGTGACAGAGGTATTTATACTCTAGACCAGCTATTCAATGATTAAGGTATGTTAAGTTTTGAAGACCTGAGAGCTAGCTTTGAGGTCCCTAGGACATCCTTCTTCCTTTATCTTTGCTTAAGATCAGCCCTAAAATGTTATGGAGTACCATGGGGGAACAGTCTTGAGATACACCCAATCATTAAATGCCTTGTTGATTCTCCTGTGAGAGGATTAGTGTCCAGGATTTATGCTAAACTGATGCAAGTATCCGTAGGAGATCTCCCAATAGTAAAGAAATGGGAGCGAGAGCTGAGCCGAGGGGAACGTAATGAATTGGGAGACAGTTTGGGACAACATTTCCCACTGTTCCAAGAACCCAAATCACCAGCAGATCCACTTCAGCATATGCCATAGGACATATTGGACTCCTCAGAAGAGATACATCTCTAAAGTCATTCCTACTCCCTATTGCACGTTCGGTCAACCTGAACAAACTGGAACTTTCCTGCACATGGTCTGGGAGTGTGAACAGGTGCATGAGTTTTGGAATGAAAAAACATCAATAATATCTGATGTGATAGGATGTAGAATTCCTATTGACCTGATTGTTTTGTTACTTAATGATGACTCTAAATTACACCTACTTGGGAGACAAAAGAAAATTTAGCTGGCCGGATCAACCGCGACCAAGAAAATGATAGTTCAGCGCTGGCTCCCCCCCCCACTCGCTTTGTATAAAACAGTGGTTGGCGTATTTTCTAGACATAGAGCTCTCTACAGCAAGGATTAACAAAGCCAAATCATCGACTATAGACCTATGGAAAAACGCAGCAGCACAAGTATCAGTCCTAATGACCTCAGCATCACAAGAATCAGAGGAGAGTGACTAGGCAAGGTGTGATTTCTGTTTTTGTTTGTTTGTTTTTGTTTTCCTCGAGACCGCAGAGGGTGGGGGTGGAGAGGGTTGTTGTTCTTGTTCAATTGTGTTTGTCTGTTCTGTATGTTTAAAAATATAAAACCAATAAAAAATGTATCTTAAAAAAAAAAAAGTACAGCTGAAATGATTCCTTGAGTAACTTGAATAATTTGATTGCTAAAAATCCTCAATGCAAAATTCTTTGCCTCAAAGCTTTGTTTGATCAATGTAACTAACGTACTGCTCACTGTGTTTACGCACGGATGATTATTACTGTATTGGTCCAAATATAGAAAAAAGTCTGAAAAAAAGGGGTTGTGTTATCGGGGTCTAGACTTTCAGCTGTTCAAGTCGCAGCACGTAAGGGACGTCACCTGTTTCAACAGCCAATAGAGAAGTCGGCTATAAACTATAGAAATAAAATTATCCATAATCCATTTTATTTTAATGTTACAAACAGCTGGTCTAAAAAGCAGAAGCCTCAACGAGCGCCCGAAAGCACGGTAACATTATATCGTGGAGAGAGCTAGAGAGACTGAAGAGAGAGCGCCCAGCGGCGTTAGAACAAAGCCGTGACTCGGTGAAATAAACGTGTTTTTGCCGATTCATCACTAGAAGTCTAACTGTATCAAGCATCTCACTATCACTAATGTTATCCACATTCATACGTACATAGATGAAACAAATGATATATCCAGCTACAAAAAGCCTAAAAGTCGGAAGTACAACGAGGCGTTGTTATAGAGATGTTACACCGTCTAAAAATGCAAACAGCCAGAGAAATTCTTACCGTGGTCCTCAAAGCGGCTGCTTCCAAGAGATTGACAGGAGAGTGTTTGATCACGTGAAAAAACTTAATGATGGGATGCCCATTACCAGAGCAGTCATTCAGCTGAAGGCCTTGGAAATATTTACCATTAATTTAAATGTGACACTTTCATCTAAAAAGATATTGAAAATATTATTTTATTTAAAAAAAACAACAGCCTACCTTGTTTTATTCAATGTGTTTTTATTAGAATTATTTTCAAATAAATATTTTCTTTATGAAAACAATATTTGGCTTTTATAAAGTATTTTTCCAAAAATGAGTCTTGAAAAAGGGGGGGTCGTCTTATAATCAGGGTTGTCTTATATTCGGACCAATACGGTACTAGCGCACAACGGGCTGACACTTCTGTGAACACAATACTGAGGGCGCAGATTACACATTAAGGAAGAGAGCAAAAATATTGAGGGGCTAAGAGAAAAGCCAGGCAAGAGAAAACAACAGAAAGTTTGGATACATTTTAAGCTGAAAAAAACGAAAACTCTACAGTGTATCTATTGTAAAATCGAACTAGCTTACCACAATAGCATGGAATGGAATGATAAGCAACACAATAGCATTGACGCCCTGCTACAGCATCTCAGCAGAAAACATCCATCCAACATTTCATCCATTCCACAGAGCAAACCATGTAACATTAACGTCTGCTGCTCTCTTCCACCGCGCTGTTTTATGGCGTTTTTTCCATCACATAGTACCTGCTCGACTCGCCTCGACTCTGCTCGCCTTTTTTGGTTTTCCATTATGAAAAAAAGTCCCTGGTACCTGCCAACAGGTAGTTTTTTCAGTATCACCTCCGTCGAGGTTCCAAGCGAGCTGAGGCGATACCAAAAGGTGACGTGAAAACATGCAGACTACTGATTGGTCGGAGAGAATCGTCACTAATCACTGCGTCATCATTGCTAGGGACAGATGGGGGTGTCCTGAACAAACCCGCCATTTTTAAATAGTTTAGCCAGCGTTGTTTTTTTTTTTTTGCTGCCTCCTGCTTCTTTTGAAACAAAATTTGTCTTCTGGTTGAGGCAACAGCCACATGCCGAGAATCAAAAACAACACACCTTCGACGTTCTGTGTGTCGCGTTAGGTCACGACAGTTTCCTGCGGCGTCGCTATGACGACCAGCCACGCTCGCCTCACGCATGAGGCGGTACTAAATCTGCAATGGAAAAAGGAGGACGGGGCAACACGGCCGAGCCGAGTAGAGCTGGTACTAGCAGTGGGTAAGCGCCTTTACACAACTACAGCATGCTACTCTGCAAATATCAATGTTTTACAAACAAGCTAAAACGAAGGTGTCGGTTTGTAGTCTGTTTATTAGTTTTCTATGAATCTTGAAATTTGGACAAATTCTTGTAAACTCAGCTGCTGCCGGAGACAAACTAGCCCCTCCCTGCTGGAGCGGTTAACCACATGGCTACTTAATATGCATGTGAATGACATCATCAGACCATGCTAGTGATGTCTGCATTCTTCATTCTTTCTCCTTACTCAGTATAGGCCGTCTGAGATTGTGTCCTCCTGAACAGTATAGTTGAATAGCCCTGCTGTAAGCTTTGTACAGTCAAATTTAACTGTTCTTAGTGAACAGCTCTTTGGAATATCCATTGTAAAGAGCCAGAGGCATGAAGGGGAAGGGGGCGAAGAAGATTTACATTTGGGCCACCAAAAATGTACTTTGGCCAAAAGAATAAGGGGCTTGGTGGCCCTGTGCAGCCAGTGCTTGAAAATATTAGCTTCTATCCCTGTCATTGTATGCAATTTAGGCAATAAAAAGGTTCTTTTTTTCTAAAAAGCAAACCTGTCTTTTGTATATTTAATATTGCTGTTTACTATAAAGCAAAAGTATTGCTTATCCGATTACCCGATTAATCGATGGAATAATCGGTAGAGAATACTGTTTTACTAAAATAATCAGTAGCTGCAGCCCTACTTTAAAGAAAAGAAACTTTAAAGTGTTACAATTGAGAATGGAATTTAGTGTGTTCTTGCATTAAGCCCATTGTGTTTGGTGGGAAACACTGTGGACCCTATTTTAATCACAAAAGCACAGTAACAATTGCAAAACAAGGCTTGGTCGCTCGGACTGTGTGGGTGTCTTCAAGCGGACCAGCTACTTCATTTTGTACATGTAAGTGGATCAGCGTAAAGTGCAAAAGTGAAATGGGATAAGGGGGTGTGGTGATAAATAAAAACATTCTCAGCCTGAAGTGTACGGAAATGTTATGAATGTATTGAAATATGCTCCACTCAAGAGATGGTAATACAACTGCTTTTTTAATCTTGATTGACAGCCTTCGTACCTCAGAAACAAGTTACCTGAATGAGGCCTTTTCATTCTACTCAGCCATTCGTCAGCGCTCCTACTACTATCAGGTCAACAAAGAAGACAGGTATGTTCAAAAAAATCTTTTTTTTTAAATGTGAGTTGCAATTTTAAGGAACTAGATGCCTTTGCTTGGATATAATACATTGCTTTAGTTTTTAGTTTTTTTTATTTCTTTTGTTTCCTGCTCTTTCTAAAAAACTGAGCCAAGTATCAGTTTTCTCTTTCCATAAATTATGGAAATGTGCAGCAAATTTAAAGTCGAGGGTCTAGTTGTTTGTGTTTTATTGTCCACAAATCCCACGACCATTACGACCAAGACCATCTCTCAATACTTTTTGACATTCCTATTCTGTCGGTGGCTCTCAGCCATATGCTTATTTGTTCCTATTGAAGATGTAAATCTTTAAAAACATGCCATGAATATAAGTTAATTTTTAAAAAGTAATTTCCTTAAACATTAGGTAATATTGCATTACTTGGGGACTATTTTTTAGAAGTAGATTAATCCACATTTGGTGATCTTGTAAGTATTTAGAGTAACAGTGTGGCTCATTGATGTGTTTTTAATAGTTTTTGGACAACAATGGAGCTCTATGGCACAGAGGAATAATATCTATCAGGCGTTGGATACACACAATACTTGTAGTAGCATACATTTGTTGTTGGTTTGGGTCTGCAACTAGGTTTGTTGGGTTTGTTGATAATAATATAATGTTTAATATAATAAGAAAAATATAGAATAATGTTAGACTGGATATTGCATTTCTTAGACACTGGCAAGCAAACTAAGATGATCAGTTGTATGCAAAAACACAAAAATGATAATTGTAATCCTTGAATTGAAACGTGAACCATACGTATCATCAGTAGCTTTAACAAACAAGGCTTTAAATGTGCCCTCCTTTAATGTGGATTTGTTTGACTCTACATGTTCATATTTCCTTCTGTCTTTTATCAGGCCAGAATTAGTAGTGAAGAAGCTTCGATATTATGCTCGCTACATAGTCGTCTGTTTACTGCTGAACAAGATGGACCTAGTCAAAGTATTGGTGAAGGTATGGAAGCAAGTTTTTTTAACTACAGCATGCTGAGTGATCAAAACTTGGGAAACCTTGGTTTTCTGAGGAGCATGAGTACATCCCCTGAACTTGAGTCGTTTACCATTCATAGCATTCATTTCAGTATTTCGCTATGGGATATGGACAGCAGAGAGATGTCGGGAAGTGAGTAAAAAGAGATGGGGATTGACATGCAACAAACCACCCACAAACTTTGCAGTTCATGGTTGGTGCCCCAACCCCGAGGCCACAAGAGCCCCCATTGCGCATAAATATTATAAATTGGCGCACTTGCCCTCCTTTTATGTTTTCAAATATGAAATAACAGTTATCGATTTAAGACCTGTGCAGTGGTGGCCTAAACATTAGAGATGTGAGCTTGTGACCAGAAGGTTGTTGTTTCAGTTCTCTGGACAGTGAACTCCCCCAGAATAAATAAAGGTGGAAAAAATAATACTACTTTAATTGACCATTAGCCCTATTAGTGCAGTTTAAAGGAGACCTATTATGCTTCTTTGTATTTTCTGTCATATGTATAATGTTACAATGTCAGGTGTTTATGTTACATGGCCAAAGCTATAAATATTGAGAAAAACTTATTTAAAAGAAATCCCTGTGTGCCAAAACCTTAGATTTCCCACTGTTCTGAACGGGCCGATTTCAACAGTTTTTTTTCTACTCTTGGCTCTGTTTCATGTTATACTGAGCTGGGTTTCGTTACATAGTCATCTGCTCTGGGCAGGCACGCTACTGCAGTGTTTACATTACATACCCTGCCACATGTAGCTACATGCTAACACCAGGGAAAGCTGTAATCGTGGCTGCAAATGTTGTTCATTTTTCCCTAATTTCTGGGCACATTCCTGCTGGAACATGTCCGAGTTGTGTAGTATTTAGTTCCGCTTGGCTGCAAAGGTTAATTTCAGGTCACATTTGTATTATTTTTTTAAATATTATTTATGGGCATTTTAGGCCTTTATTAGACAGGATAGCTGAAGACAGGAAAGGAGGAGAAAGATAGGGGGAATGACATGCAGAAATGGGCTGCAGGTCGGAATCGAACCTGTGGCCACTGCAGCAAGGACTACGCCTCTGTACATAGGGTGCATGCTCACCCAGGTGAGCTGCCCAGGCGACCCTGCGGTCACTTTTCTGCTGGAACTTCTCCGCTTGTGTAGTACTTGTTTAAGAAGCCTTTATCAGTGCTTTTTTAAAAATGATTAACATTTTTATATTCAAACGCCGCCACCCTAGCCATCTCGCGAGCCCACTCCTGAATTGACGGCACCCCTTCATTCCTCCATCCTCTTAAAAGAATCTGTCTGGCTATCATTAAACTAGTTTGGACCCACCTTATTATGTGCTTCTCTATTCTGTTTAGGATTGATCCATCTCCTAGAACAAATAATCTTGGGCTGAATGGAACCTGGGTACCTGCAATCTGACATAGGTTATCATGTATCCCGGTCCAAAATTCCTAGACTTTATTACAGGACCATAGGACATGAAGTAATTGGCTGTCCTCTGTCTTACATTTCCAACAATTTGGTGTGTCTTTCAAACCAAGTCTAAACAATCTGGAGGGAGTCCAATAGTAGCGATGCATAATCTTGAACTGGATGAGGCGCACCCTCACATCGCGTGGCAGTTTTAACATTCCTACAAATTCTGTCCCACTCATTATCAAGTGTAATACTCAGATCCCTTACACATTTTTGAGGGCTGTCCAGACTCTATCCACTAGGTTCTGCATAAGCATAGAATAATACCCAGAAGTCGCATGACCTTTTCCATAGTTCAGCAACACCTTATTTAAACATTCTGGTGCCATCAGGCCTGAAGATCTGGATCCAAAAATGCCCACTAACAGATGGCAAAGTTGCAAATATCTGAAAAATTGAGACCTAGGGATTCCACATTGCTGTACCACATCCTTAAAGGATTTCAATATGCCACGAGATACAGATCCCCCCAAAGACTGTAAAGCTTTAATTTCATCTGTTTTGTTAATGTACTTGTTCTGTTTAGCTCAACTCTCCATGTTCAGGAGAGTTATAGGGATATATATTTTTATGAATGCTTATTACCACACTGGGAGAGTTCTTATATGTTTGAAACTAATGAGAGGCCATGGCTAGGATAGATAATAGATTTAATTATTTCTTATACTGTCAATGGGGGTATAAACCCAATTAAGAGAAGTAAGATTCTAAGTAAAATGAAAAAGGAGAATGCACAAATAGTGTTATTGCAAGAGACACACCTTGGTTCTTCTGAACATGAAAAGCTGAAAAGAATGGGTTTCTTAACAACTCACAGAAATGAAAGATAAGGAAGGAAGATACATATTAGTTATTGGGAAAATCGGAGTTGAAATAACATTTTTGAATGTATATGCCCCACCAGGTAGTGACTTCACTTTTTACAGAAACGCAAAGCTTTTAGCAAGGAAACTGCAAAAACAACAAGCGGATAGCAAAATCTATAAAATTAGGGATCCAAACTCAAAAGCTTGTATATAAGCAAAATGAGATACAAATGGCTTTCCAAAACACACTTAAGGCTTTAATTGGTGTTGCGCCTAATGGAGTTATTACCTTTGCCAGTGACCTGTACGGTGGCAGTGCCTCAGACAAGGCAATAACAGCTGACTGTGGACTTCTCCAACATTTACATCCTGGTGATATGGTTATGGCAGACTTCACAGGGCTTCACAATTCGGGACATTTTGCTATAATGAGTTTCCCTGAACATCCCGTCTTTTCTCGTCAATGGACAGTTTAAGCAGGAGGAAGTGAACAATAACCGATTAATTTCGAAAGCTAGGATACATGTGGAGTGTGCAATTCAGCGACTGAAAGCGTTTCACATTTTGGACCACATTCCATACCAGTTTAAACTAAATATAAACAAGATAGTTAAAGTGTGTATGTGTCTTACAAATTTACAAACACCCCTTCTCCGTGAAATTGGATGAGTTAACTGTATTGTACATGCATGAATTTCTGCATATTTGATAACACACTACATGTACTTACTATAGGGTTAAAAATGACTAAATGTAAATAGGGTTAGGGTAGAATTAGGATTTGGTTGAGGGTTATTTGCATGTTTTACAAGTTCTGTGTAGCATGAAGGGCTTACAAACTATAATAATAAATATAAATATGTAATATTTGTGATATAATATAGATGTGATATAATAATACATATGTATAATAAATAAAATACATGGCTTGTGTGAAATGGCAAATGTTCATTTATTTTCTTAAAACTGTGAGAGAATGTAAGGTAGGAAACATCTTTATAAAATATTTCCAGAGTGTCAATGTTCACAGCCCATGTAGGATCTTTGAGCACTGGCAGAATGACGAGGTCAAGAGGAGTCCACACAAGCAGGTGACAGCTGTTAGCTCCGGTCAGGTGCAGGTTTCCCTGGATCTGATGCCAGTACTTGTGAGTTTGTTTTAGTGTCAGGGAACCAACCACTTCATCGAACTCCATGAAAAAGTCCCTACTCTCCGCTGCCTGCAGTATAGTCTTCAGGGGGAGGGGACAAATACCACTTAGTCTTAATAAGTGTATTCTTAGACACAGATGCCTTCATTTTAAATACTCACTTATTAACTACAACTTACTTTAGATCCTTCTTTGAGGTTGTACTGGCCAAGCAGGGTTTTGAATAAGGAAGGCGGGTAAGACATCCGCTTGACTGCTGCCAAGACCAAACCAAAGTTACTTGCTGTTATCCTTTTCTTGCGATATGCAAACCTGTTAAAAGAAACCAACCATGAGAGAGACCAATTTTGCTCAACAATTAGCATTACAGTTTCATGTAAAAACAATCTGACATTCTCCAGCACACTTCTACATTTTGAGCAAATTTACAGCCTTTAGCAGACACTTTGGAGCCGATCCGCAGCCATTCCACAGTTGGTGAAAATCCGGGGTTAGAGTAAATGACAGCAGAATGTCATCAGGGCTAACTTAGTTATGCTTGTGTTGTCTGTTTGCACGCGTTTAAGGTTCAGCGTGTTAGGCTCTCAGAACCACCAGAGTATAGTTTTTATTAATAAGCTTTCTTACCATAATGCGTTCTTAGCCTGTCCAACAGTTGCTTCCTCAATCTGCTGCTTCTCCTGATCATTGACAGCAAGCATTGACAGCACATATAGAGCCTTGTCCTCAGCTTGGACAAAACCTGGGCTGGTCACCAGCCCATCAAACATCTTGATTGGGAGAGTCTAGATTTAAAGTTAGGCACAAGTTGTGAAGTCAGTGAGGTGTCCACATACTTAGCCACATAGTGTATACAAAATACATTTGAAATGAAAGCAATGGTTTACATACATACATATGTGTAGTTTACCAAATTTTTTATGAGCCTAAATTATGTATTGTTAGTTTTTAACTAAATTACACAGTTTGAAACTTCTGGTTCAAATTTCGAGAAATGATTAAACATATAACATTGTACAGAATTATTATGTGTTGGATGACAAAACCCTAGCTGAATTGTCATTGATTTAATGTAGTGTAATTGTGATGTTTCTGCTAATTCTAAGGGAACATGAAAGTACAAAAGTAAAAAATCTTACATGAGGCGTCTCAAAATCAAAATCCACCCCATCCCTGTAAAACGCCCAAGTTGTAACAAGGATGCCTGAGCCCATTCTTTGTCCTCCTGGGTGACAGGTCTTTTGATGCCAGCTGAAATAATGGTATAAAACTGGTTATAATGATAAAATGAGTAATGGTATTTATCTCAATTTAATAGCCTTTTATTATGATAATTTATTTATAGCACACAATCTAAGCTTTTTTTTTAAAAAAAATCACAGTGTACATCTCAGCCTCACTGTCTTGCAACTATATTTCAATATGGTGATAAAGCTTATGATCATGATTTTTCAGCTGCAATACAACACACCGCGAGTCTATGTTAACTTAAATACGATTAATCTTATTAGCAATAGCTTTAAACCACATTACGTAGTTAAGAAAATAATTCAAACCAAGAAACATCAATAAACTTATTACAAACCTCGTGTTGTGGATGGTGTCATCTCAGACACTTTCTTGGCTGCAATTTCGTCCCCCTTCGGAGTGTTGGCCTTCTTCTACACACATTCCACGTCGGTGCGGGAAACATTTTTCTCAACCCAAATCAACAAAGCTGCCATATGATTGCACTTGTCTCTGCCGATTGGGCACTCGCATGTGCTGTACCTGACTGCCTGGCCCTCAACGTGCACCTGTATTGAAAATAATTTAACCCTCACTCTAACACTTCTAAAACACATTGCTGTCAGCGCTGTTTATCATAACAATACTTCTGTAGCTAGCCCGGGGCTATGAGATCACACTACTAAATTGACTAGCCTAAGTTCCCTAAACCCTCTAAAACCTGGCTGTCACTTGTTTACTTTTTAATCTTCGTTTAGTTACATCCACAGTTATAGCAGTCCTGTACATTTTTTTCTTTTGAAATACCTCATACAGAACATGGAATATCACCATGTCAACTAGCTAGCTAGCTTACAGCTAACTCACCTCAACCTCGTAAACCTTTTTCATTGATGCCTGGACTCTACCCTTAATTATACCACCTGAATGATGCGCTACACTAACCACTCTGTTGGAGTTAAAGGAGTTTAAACCCTTTTTGACCGCCAAGGGTACCTCTCTAAAGAAGGACGTGATCGTAAATAAATTTACAGGTTCCGCCATTGTTATTGGATCTGGACGTGCGGAGCGCTTGGACCCGGAAGAGGCTAAACGTCACGTGTGACATCAGACTTACCAATCGGATTAGTTAGCCTAGACGCTGAAAAAGCCTTTGATTCAGTGAGCTGGACATACTTATATAGGGTTCTTGAGAGATTTGGATTTCATACAAAGTCTGTTAAAGCAATCAGCAATCTATACAGGAACCCTTGTGCACGAATTACTCAACAGACAGTATTAATCTAGAGCTAGAGGTACAAGGCAAGGCTGCGGATTATCCCCACTTCTCTTTGCACTCTACATAGAGCCCCTTGCTTAATGGATTAGACAGACTGACAGCATAGAGGCATACCTATAAACAGAGACCAACACAAGGCTGCGTTGTTTGCAGATGATGTTTTGATATATTTAAGGGAACCTTCTAATTCACTTCCTGAACTATTCAAGATCCAGGGGCCTGTTTCACAAAACCAAGATAAGGGATTAAGCCGGGATTTATCAGTTATCCTGGATGATTTAAGCCTTGACTCGGTTTCACAAAAGTGGAGGCACATAAATCACCATGGAGATTTAGTCTGTGCAGCTAGCCTGCTCCCGACCAGGCTAACATTCAGGATTTATTTAATCCTGGAGCCTTTTCTGATCACCCAGCAGTGGTTTTACCCTGTTGTTATCAGCCTGGATTAAAATACAACAGGTGCATATTGCTGTTCCTTTAAGTACTGTTATTATTTAAAGTTGTGACCATTATTTGTTTTAATAATTATTCATGTGACAGTTATATTGCTATATGAAGACTGCTGTTCATATTGTTGTTAGAAGTTTGATGAATATATTATGGCAGTTGTTGAGATAATTAGAAAAGGCTGATAAAATTTCAAATGTGTTTTAAATGAAGTATGTTACTAAGGGCAATACATACAATGCTGTACATTTCTATAGTTGACCAATGCACCTTGAATTATTTTAGTTGATTCATTTTTTTTTTAATTCTTTAACAATAAGGATCATGTTTGTTCCGCTTCCATATTTGGCATTCTTAGCACACAAATTGTGTTGTCCAGTAAACTGGGACTATAATTTGGGAGGATTGTACAATTTAAAGAACATATCCTAATTGTACAATCCTCCCAAATTATAGTCTTAGTTCACTGGACCAGTAACTATCTAGTGATGAGTGTCTACTGTACATTCATGTAACAACAGGGGGGAGGACACCTCAATGGTTTTTGACCTTATATTTAGCTGGGGGGGAAATAACTGATGAATATACTCTGTTCCATTCATGTTTACAGTGTGCATGGAATTTATCACTTAATTATTTTTATAGTTTCTAGATTTTAGAGTCACATTTCTTCAGTGTCTTTATTTTCTATGTTCATATATACAAGGGAGCAAGGCATATAATATGTAGAGAAGGAAACTCGTATCTATAAAAAATAAAAAAACACGAGAAAAAGCATGGCAGATAATAGTGGACAGACTGAATGATAGTCTAAAAATATACATTTATGAACTACTGCTCTTAACTGAAACCATTCACTGAGTCACTGTCATCTGTAAAAACGAACAGTTGTACACTTTGCATTAAAAGCGAGCAGTGGAAGTTAATATGACTTAGGAAATTTATATTTTAGCCCATGAGAGAGAGGGAGAAACAGAGCGAAAGATATTTATGCATCATATTCTAGTGTTGTAGAAAATTGATCTTCATGGTAAATTTCCTGAGTAACATTATCTTCTGCTTACTTTTAAGGCAAAGAGTACAACTGTTAATTTGTGCAAATGATTAGTAGCCTAATCCTTGAATGGTATGATTATGACGGTTTCAATTCAGAGCAGTGGTCAATTAATGTATATATTTAGGCTACTTACGTTTCAGTCATTCAGTCGGTCCGTGATCGTCTGCTACGCTTTCTCTCGCTGTTTCATTATAGCGGCCGTGTTTCTTTTCTTTTTATACAAAAAATGTGTTTCACATCATCATACTTCCACAAGAAGCTGCTGCTCACTCTGTATAAAGTATGTACAATGCGTATTCTCCATTTTGGCATCAGTAAATCTGTGATTGACCTCGCGGAAAGCCGTGGACGCGCATCTATCTGAATTACTTCAGCCTGGCTCAACCTAGTCGCTCCTCCTCAGCCTGGCTTGGCCTTCGTGAAACGCACCAAGCCAGGATGCACAGATTAGACTAGGTCAAACCTCGCTTTATCAGTTATCCTGGATTTATATATTCTGCTTTTGTGAAACGGGCCCCTGGACATTTTTTGGAAAATATGCTGGATACAAACTTAATATTCAGAAAACACAGCTCCTCACACTGAACTATACACCACCCAGACAACTTAAAGATAAATTTAACCTGAAATGGGACCAGAATACACTGAAATATTTAGGGATATTCATCCCCAAGGAGATCTCATCACTTGCAAAGATTAACTATGACCCTCTCTTGTCAAGAATAAAATCAGATATACAGAGATGGAACACCAATCCATTCCTGAGTCTCGTCCAAAGGGTTGAATCTGTTGTTTTTGTTCCAGTCTCTTCCCGTAGAAATATCCACCAAGCAATTCTCAGAGTGGGATAAAATGATTTCCAGATTCATTTGGCAAGGTAAAAAACGTAAGAGTTAGATACAAAACTTTACAATTATCAAAGGAGGAAGGAGGTATGGCAGTACCACACCTGAGAGATTATTTTTTTCTCAGCCCAGATTAGACCTCTGCTAAATTTATGTAATCAAATGTATTACACCAGATGGAAAGACATTTAACTATTTTTGATTAGGAACCCTTCTATACAGACAGTACTGGGTAATACAGACTTGAGAAATTAATTAATGGTATCCAAAACCCATGGTTAAAATTCCAACTTAAAACATGGAACACAATGAAAGAGGGATATAATTTACAAGACAAACTGAAAGTACTTAAATGGTGTGCCTATGATCCAGATTTTAAATCCAACCAAATGGATGGTAGATTTAAAACCTTCATAGCCAAAGGTATTACGACATTCTATTCCATAACGGATATAGGAAAACTGAAGGACTTCCAAACCCTTCAAGAAAATCATGGCTTAGAAAAGCAAGACTTCTATAGATACCTGCAACTACGCCACTATTTTGATCAAGCTATCAAAAATCTAAATAGACAATGATGATCCCGTGATTAAAGAAGTCTTACTTGGAGCATACTCCGTATTGAACAAGGGTATTATATCTAGACTATACAGAGGTTTTATGACTAAAAACACACACTCCACAGAATACGTAAAAAATAGATGGGAGAATAAAGGTAACTTGATCATTTCAAAGGAAGAGTGGTCTAATTGCTGTGAATTTCAATGGAAATGTACTAATTCCTATACGTGGAGAGAGTTTGGATGGAAATGTTTAATTAGATTTTGTATTACCCCAAAGCAGAAAATACATATTTCAAAAGACAATTCTAAGTGTTGGAGACTCTGTGGGAATCAGGAAGCCGATCACTGGCATGTATTCTGGGAGTGTCCAGCAATACAATTCTAGTCTGAGATACACAGAACAATGGAGAATATATTACAAATGAATATACCCTTTCAGTTTAGTACCCTTGTATTAGGAAATACTGATTTTCATTTAAATATGAATGTTTACTTTAATAAGTATCTGGTGGCATTGTTATCAGCTGGTAGGAAAACTCTTACAAGACTCTGGTTACAACCTGACCCTCTCACAACAGAGGAATGGACAGAGATAATAACATATTTGATGGAAAAAAATCACATTCTCATATTGGTTACAAATGAACAAGTTTGTTAAAATATGGACTGAATGGACCTCATATATACACAACCACTGGGAGGGTCATCACACTAAGGCATTTTATAAAACAGAGGTGTGCCTAACCGATCTATATATATCCTTGTATTATTTATTTATATGATTATTGAAGAAATTACTGCCAGGTCTTTAAACATGTTTTCTTATCTTTTTCCTTTTCCTTTTTTATTTTCATACGTTGTCTGACAAATCCTTATGTGGTAAATATGCTATAACCTTTACAGCCCTTGTTCTTGTCAAATAGTTCTGAAATGTTTGAGATATAGAAGGGACAGAAAAAAAGGGCAATGAGAGGCGATACCTTGAGTTCATGTATTATCTACGGTATGTACACTTCCTGAACTGTAATATTCCCATTGTCCAATAAATAAAGAATAAACATTTTTTTTTGCCAGTACGGCTGAATGATTTGAGAAAAAATTAGAATTGTTTTTTTTCTGCCAGATATTGCGATTACGATTCGATTTGCGATTAAAAAAAAAAAAAAAAAAAAATGTTTAGCTAAAGTTCAATATTCACTGTGTAACAGATAAAACATGTCACCATCAAAACTCCTCTATATTCTTATGTAAGGATGAGAACATATAGATGTAAATTTCCAGCAGTGTTTTTTAATAAGCATTGAACAGTTAACACAGAACATTTATCACAAAAGCTAAAGTTATTATAATAAAATAACAATTCCATTAAAAAAATATTAGTACTTTCCTGTAAACAGAAATGTCTGATATGCCTCAGTTCATTAGCAGCATCTACATATTGCACCTTCTACGATCATATTAAATAAAGTAATACAAAATAAATGAAAAATCCACAAAAAATAGGACATTTCTGTAAACAATTTGATATGTAACATTCCAGCATATATGTTAATGAGAAAACAAATATAATAATAAAAAGATGAATAAAATGTTTAACCAAATGTAATGCCAAACATTCAACTAAATATTCACATTTGATTAATTGCAGTCTTCACGATTAGCTAATCACATTCTTTGAAATCGTGAGTTCGATTTGAAAACGATTAATCATTCAGCCCTAGTAGCCAGTTTTTTTTTTTTTACCATACCATTCCATATAAATGTCTTTTTTATAGGGCTGTCAAAAGATTAATTTTTTTTATCGCGATTAATTGCTGAATTTCTATAGTTAATCGCGATTAATCACATATTTTATCACATGATTAAAATTCTATTTTGCATTTCAGAACAGTTTTTAAGTACATATTAACAATCGAAAGCAATCCTTACCAGTGTATCTTGATTGGAAATCAAATGAATGCAAAGAAAGTTACTTTATGAACTTGATTTTAAGATTTGTAATTATTTATTTACTGTGTAAACAAAAGAACAATGTGTGAATCTGTCATTATTGCACAATTCCTAACTAAAAATCTAAAAATCCCTATCCTTACCAGAGTCAATATAGTGTTTAGTAACTCTTAAATAATTTTGATTACTCACTGACGTTCAGTTAATCAGACAGCGTTTGCAGCACCTTGCAGCAGTTCCACTGTGGCTGCTTTCTCCGTGTCATACAGGCTGTGTGTGGGGCTGCTGTCCCTCTCGACGGCAATGAGACGGGTCAGAACATGCCAACCGTAGTACGTCTTTAAGACCCGAGTCCTCTACGATGCTGACAGGTCTGCAGTTAGTTGCCACCCGTTTCGCAAGAGCTGTAGTAATTTTTTGGGATTTGGTTTCATTCACAGGTTGGCAAGTAGCACTCTCCAAAATACTGCTTTGCCTGAGTGGGTAGCATGCTAGCAGGTAGCATCACGTTAACTGAACTATATGCTTAGCTCTGTAGGTGGTAGCTCAAGCTTGACGTGCTTCGGTGATATTTTAATTCGGCTTTACACAATGTGCATATGGCTTTCGACTTGTCTACGAGCTGTCTGGGAGTTTTGGAAAATAAAAAGCTCCATTCAGAGTTATTGCTGCTGTCTTTCTCCATCATGCCTGCAGCCTGCAGCAGCAGGATGTGTTACGAGGAACTGGCAGCTTGATGATAAGTAACAGTGCTGCAAAGGGTCAAAATAGTAGCCTGTTAGGCACGACGCAA